>NW_024080968.1:0-17933 GCF_003009895.1 Hyaena hyaena
ACCACCAGTTACGGACCCACATCGCTCCCCTCAATTGTGCTGATTTCAATTTTTTACCCCACCGATTCCAAACTTCTCTTGGTCAAGCATGCATTTGATTTCTCCTCTACATGCCCAATGGTCTAAAATACCCAACTCCCTAAGCAAAGGGCATATATCAAGAAATAGTTAGTACCCCATTCCCAATTTGGTACTCATGCTTGGAACTCCTAACTGGAGTCATAAACACCTAGTGGCTCAGTCTAGGCACCTTCCACGTAGGTTTTGAACCTTGTGAAGATTTTCACTGCTAAAGTAATCTTCCAAAAAATGTCCTGTAGCCACCACAGTCCTCACAACACACATAAAAACATCATTACTTGTAGCATCAGGAGACCCTCAAACTTGAGAAGTGCACATTCAGCTTTCCACAGTATCCTGGTTTACAGAAGGAACCAGTGCTTTCATATATGTCAGTCAGTCCCTGTTTCTTCTGCTTTCAACCCCCTCTTCATTTTGAAGCTCCACCAGAATACCTACTGAATTTTGGAGATGGAGTTGTAGTCTCCGTTTTGCTTTTAAAACTTCCTGCCACTGGCAAGATCACCAGGCAGCAGAGTGTCAGCAGCTGGAGAAACAACCACTTCATGATGTTAACTCTGGATGTCTGAGCGTGAGTCTGGCAGGAGACCCAGCACTTCACCAGGTCCTGCAGGGGGTAGTGAAGGGCTCTGGGGTGTGGAGTTGCAAACACGTGACTGGTCTCTCACGGCCCCATCTGGTTCTGCCTCCTCTCCTCCATCCACTGCTCCTTGACTGGACACACGTGTCCCCTGAGCTACATTCCGTCTCTTAGGTTCCAAATTTCAGCAACTGCTCGCCTGGGGCAACACATCTTCTCTCCCTTCCACCTCTCAACGACCCAGAATTGCATTAAACAATCTGTTGCAACAAGGCAACTTCTATTCAGTTTTCAGAGCTTCACCAGCGTCTGCTGTTTCTTAAAAATAACCAGTTAAAATAATGAAGATACCATAGAGGCAGACCTTCGGTTGGCAACATTTTCTCCCCTTCATAAGAGACAGTTACATGTGGGAGGCAAATCTCCATTTGTAAGGTGTCCTCCTCTCTGGAAGTGGAAGCAAGGATTACTTTCAGCCCCTAGAAAGTCTTTATGAATGGAAGCCTGCAGGAGAAATCTGCATAACAACCATACCTTCGTTCACTGGGCCTTTCCTGGTGACTTCCCATAACTGGCCTACCCTTCCTTCCCATATCATTTTGTCTTCAGCTGAAGATGCCATTAGAGGAGATGGCTCGGGCCATCTGGGGGACTTACTAAGTTTTCCTGGTCTCTCCCATGTATACTGGACGTATCCATGTTGGGAAAATTCACTTTGTTTTTCTTCTGCTAATCTGTCTTTTATTGCAGACAAGAACCCAGAAGGGGACAGGAAAAAACACTTTTTCTGCCTATACTGTCCTGGATACGCAAGAGGACAATACCTTCCTTCCCTCATCCTTCCACTGGGCGTCCCTACACGTTTGTGTTTCTTGACTTCTTTGGTCCTGAAGGAATAACCACTTTCACTCACTCGAGCTCCAAGTCCCCCTTATCCCTGAACGTTAAGACAAAGCCCCGCTCCTGAAGGGTGTTGGCCTGAGCCCCAGAATCCTTGTGACTTTCCCTTACTCTGAGCTCTAAGGCACTAACCATTTTTCTGTTAGGCCTTAATCCTTGCTGGCCTTGGTCTTTGCTGTATCGCATTGTGGACCCTTTCCTGGGCTCCACCGCTTATAAGTGTGATGTGCTGACTCAGCCCATCCAAATGAATATAAATATTGTTCTCTGGGTCAGGAAGAGTCACAGATAGGAATACATCGTAGGGACTTTATAATCTCCTCATCCAAAGGAAGGCATATCTTTAAATGATCTTCAAGGGGAGCTTGGACGGCTCAGTCGATTAAGCGTCTGACTCTTGATTTTGGCTCAGGTCATGATTTCATGGTTTGTGAGATCGAGCCCTGCCTCAGACTCTGTACTGACAGAAGAAACAAAATAGAAAAAAAAACACAACACAAAACACAACACAAAACCAAAAATAAAAAAATAAAAAAAAAAATAATCTTCAAGATATGAATGGTGGAATATAATATAACATATAGTGTATTCTCATTTAGTCGAAGGGAACACTATGGGCTGGAAAGCCTGCCTGGCGTTATCAGACATCTCAGGCTGTGACTCATATCACCCAGGTAAAGCTACCAGGCAGACAAAAGAGGCAGCAAGAAGAGGAAATAAGGAGGCAGAAAGAGGATCATTCTGGAAGCTCAGAGTGCCCACCTAGAGGGCAGGAACACCTTCTCTAATGACAGGAGCCACCAGCTTCCCGAGAGGGGGGATGCTTGTTCCATTTTGCTGTGACGTGGAGGCCAAGGTCTTGGGTCTTGCTTGAGGAGTTGGGCTTTGCATAAGTAGACAGGTCAGAGACCACCCTGTACGCACCAAATCCTGCTTTCTGTTCTGCTTGGGCATAGAGTTAGACTGTATTTCCCAGTCTCCTTTGCAAATAAGGGGACCAAGTGACCACATTATGGCAAATAGAGTGCGGATGGAAGCAGAGCTCCATTTCTAGGCCTGGCTCTTAAAAGCCATCTGTAGGTGCTTCCATGCAACCTTCTCCCATATGCTGGCTGGATGCAGAAGAGGCTCTGGGAGATGATGGACTTATGGATAGAAAGATGCATGGTGCTAGAATCATGCATGGAGTGGGGGTGCTCACCCAACACCCTCAGTGGAATGTATTGTGAATGAGAATAAGCTTTAATTGTGTTTACTGACATTTTTATAAATCCTGCATTTTTGCTACAGCCGTGAGTCTACTGACTACTATATAGGTCTAACTGGGAAGGTAGAGTTGAGTGTCTGTAACACATAGTGGGGTGAGAGGAACCGTCTGATCACTGTAAGGAGACAAACGGAACCACAGGAATGCGGATAACACAATGTGGAGCCCTCGGGTTGGTTATCAGTTTATTTGGCAGAGACTTGAGTCTTCTCAGGATAGACAGATCAAGGGGAGAATAGAATGGTCCTCAGCCAGGGCAAGGGAATAACCCAGCAGGGAGCCAGGTAGCACTCTTCTTAGACTACATAGGCATCCACTGGCCCACACCAGTGGTGGGGCAGCTAGAGCCTAGGCTTCATCATGGATTTGAAGGGTTCTCTGGAAGAGAAAAGTCAAGTGGTTAAAAGTCAGGGAACTTTTAGGGAACATCCATTTCCAAACTTAACAACACCCCTGGCCCTGGTTAATGAGAAAAGGGATTTTTTCTGTAATTCAGGGGTTACCCACTGTTAAGCAATTTCTCCCAAGAGGTTTGCCAATTCAGCAGACAGGGGGAGGCTGGGTCTTCTGGGCCTACTTGAGACAAAGGACCAATGGGGAGGTCAGACTAAGGAGTCCATATTTGGGGCCATGGTTAAGGAGGGATGAATAAGTGAAGGGTGAACCTTTGGGGGAACTTAAAGAAAGTGAAGGAAGAAAAGTGGAGCCCCCCCCCCAATGTTTGTGTCTTGATTTATTTTGTCCTGAATGTCAGCCTAGGTACAGAGATAGTAGGACATTGTGTGACCTCTGTTCCAGGTCACAGCTTCTGAATGAGGGTGACCTGTAGTGAGAAAGCATGTCCGGGCCTGACCTTCCCACTCCAGCCAACTCACTCATTGTCCAAGCAGATGTTTCCACAGAAGGTCCAGCAGCATGTATGATTGGGAGATAAACACTCCTGCAATTTAGTGCACCTCTTCACACAGTACTTTAACAGAGGCTGTACCCAGCACTGCACAATTTCTGTTCTTCCCACTGGAACTGAGATACAGATGTTGGCAGATCCAGCCACCCACAACTTAGAGAAGAAACTCTTCTCAAGCTTAACAATCTCTGAGCTCTGGAACCGGAGTTTGAAGTCACAAAGAAAATATTTCTCTGCATTTTAAGAAAAACCTTTTCTTGAATTCTAGTTGTGTCTTTTCACAGGAGACCATTCTTGCATGACATACCTTCCCTCTTTCCCCATGTCCCTACAGTCCTGTAGGCCTTCAGGCTCTCCCCAAGCTCCCTAAAGATAAGACCCAGGACAACCTCAGCATTTATGGCACCACTTCACCAAGTCTACTCTTAGAGGATGTTGGATTTCAGGGTCCGAAACATTCTGTAGCTCCAATTTCCACACACTATATGCAGAATGGAAAAGTGAGCTGGGGGAGAATAGGCACCTATAGTTCCCATTGTCCATTTGCTTCCACGCTGGTACCACCTAAACACTTAGCCTTTCCCCAGATTCCATATCTTTCACTGGCCCACAACCCTCCCTTTATGATCCCCATTTTATCTTCTGACCCCAAACTTAGATTCTAAGGATCCCTTATTTGTCTTTTCCATTTTTTCATATTCCAAGTAAATAACATTGCTCTTTTGGTATTCATCAAAGGCACAGAGATTCTGAAAAGAAGGGCTCACAAGGAGGCTCTGTGCTGGTGCTTCCCCTGCCTAAGGTAGCCTAACTTTGTCAAATATCATTTCCCACAAGCTTATGGAATGGACTTATGGACTAGCTATATTCCCTTTCCATATACCCTTATCTCTAGCTTTCAGAGATAAGAGGGGGAGCAAGAAGGACACTTAATTGGGAACATCCAACCAAAATCCTTCTTGGATGTCTCTGCTCTAAGGAGGGTTGGGATCTGGGAATGGTGGTCCCTGAATCAGTTAACACACCAGACATCCCAGGCCTGGGCAGAGCTTCCTCTTCCCTTGCCATACGACCTACAAAAAATGTTGTTCCTGAGGTCTCCCAGAACAGGCACAGGCATTAAAACCCCATAGATGAGCATGCTGAGTAGGAGAACCCAAGGCTTCATGATAGTGGTCTCTATGCGTGTTTGGGTTGAGTTCTGGTCTTCTCCCAGTGCTGCCAGAGGTAGAACAGGAATTAAGGAGAGTAGGATCAGAGAGAGAGAGAGAATGTGCTCATGAATATTGGGTTATTCTTTCTCCTACTTTCCCTTTTCACCCTCTGTTACCCAACAACATGTCAAACTAGCCATTGGCTTCCCGAGGCTACTTCCCCATCTCATATTACATGCCACTTCTTTTGCAAAATTATTTCGTTTAAAAATGCATTGCTTTTTCTGATTAGAAATCAATAAATCTTCAGCTTGTATAACTAGTCAAACAACAAAACTACAAGAAGGAAATAGATAGGCATTAGTAATTGCACCACTCAGAGATAACCAGTGTATGTGAATCCTTTTTGTTGTCCTCAATATTTTGATGAACTTGGAATAATAGAACACATCAAGTGTCCTGATTTTTTTTTTACTCAAGAACATATGTAATAGGATACTATAATGGACGTGTTAGTCTAGACCCTAAGACAGAGTGCCAGAGTGAATCCAAAATGAGTTATGACAGATAGGTTACTCCATAGGACTTGAGAAAGTTGACAGCCAAGAACTGTCAAGGAACTCCAAGCTTTCATCTGAACAGATGATCCAAAGTTGAAGGAGTTGAGAAGGTTTCAAAGATTTTATTGGTACAAAGCTCTACTCAGGAAGCAGAGAAGCTGTCTTCTAATTCCAATGGAGAGAAAAGGCTCTACTACTCATAGAGCTTACTGTGTGTCTCCAGAAGTTTGTAGGGATACCAAAGATCTGAGTCATGACCGAAGACTGGAAAGGGTGAGGTATCTGGCCAGTGCGGCCTTTAGTAACAGAGAAGAGGATTGCAGTTGGGGCACATCTAAGTTGTCAATGGCCAGAAGGGTTTTGTGTGTGCAGTGAACCCTTGAAATCTCCCATGAAATAGTGCCAGCGGCACAAAGCCAGCTTACGGTTACATCTATTGTGTGAGAACTGCCCTACTCCCTCCCACTGGCTCTCCCTGCCTCTACTCTATAGGAGGCAGAAATGCTTTTTAGCCAGATGGGGGTGACAGAACAGAACCACAAAGAGCCCAAGATGGAGATATTAACCACATCCTTTTCCACAGCTAGAGCTTCTGTGGGAGGAGAGAGTCCACACTTGCTCCACAGTTGTCAACAATTGGTGGAGTTGTGGTTAATTAAATGCACCTGCACATGTAATTATTTAAAAATTTTTTAAACATGTACTTATTATTGAGAGACAGAGGACAGAGCATGAGCAAGGGAGGAGCAGAGAGAGGGGGAGACACAAAATCCAAAGCAAGCCCCAGGCTCTGAGCTGTCTCTGAGCTGTCAGCACAGAGCCCGACGTGAGACTCAAGCTCACAAACCACAAGATCATGACCTGAGCCGAAGTCAGATGCTTAACTGACTGAGCTACCCAGGCGCCCCACATTTAATTATTAAGTTGAGATGTTTTGTGACTGAGCAGTCACACAAAAGGTGGGGGACCTACCTACATTTTCCAGGAGAAGAAAAGAAACAAGTAGCCATTCTGAATAAAGAATACAGACAAGAGAGGGGCGCCTGGGTGGCTTAGTTGGTTAAGCGTCCGGCTTTCGCTTAGGTCATGATCTCACGGTTCATGGGTTCGAGCCCCGCATCAGGCTCTGTGCTGACTGCCAGCTCAGAGCCTGGAGCCTGTTTCAGTCTGTGACTCCCTCTCTCTCTGACCCTCCCCTGCTCACACTGTCTCTCTCTCTCTCTCCTAGAAATAAATAAAAATATTTTTAAAAAAAAGGCGCAAAATGTTTCAAAGGGACCTTTGAAAACTTATTCTCCTTTCAGAATAAGTGAAATTTAGAAGCTGGAAAAATGCAAGTTTTAGGCATGTGAATCTTTGACACATTGACTTTGAGCAGGTTGGAGTTAGGAGACCTGAAGGGAAGAAGAAAGGAGATTATGGAGATAAACAAAAGGAGGAGAGAAGCTTTAAGATGTAAAAGATCAGATGTTAGGGGGACTTACACTCTTAGGTGCTTACATCTGCGCTCCAACATTCTCCATTCAGAAACTGTCCCCACAAGCTTGCCTCAGCATGGCTGGATGAAGGAAAACTCCCAGGTGAAGGTACTGGGGCTTCACTTACCACTGGGCAATGTTTACCAAAAGATATCACCTAATTGCTGAAGCTCCAGGGCAAAGGCAAAGTGTCTTTAGCATGACAGGTTTCCAGAAATCCTTTAAATCACTCACATTGTTTGCACAAGAAAACCAGCTCAAGGTGGCAGGATATCCGATTCTGGAGCCTGGCTCACCTCTGAAGGTGTCAGCACACAGCAAGAGAAACGCGCAATGCAGATGCTCTGTCGTCCACTTACAGGTGGGGTATGAGGGAGGAGGTAGCTGGGTGAAGGTGAGCATGCGCTGCAGTGGACCTGGATTCCTGGAACCTGCCTTTTCAGTTTTCCAGAACTTTGAGATCTGTTCATTGAGAAGGTCTTACTCTTAGTTCAGTTTTCTGAGTTCCTTACTTGCCCTTAAAGGGGGTTCAGGACCGTGGGGATATCCAATCCCCTTCTTTGCACACCACAGGTGCGCTAACTGAGCCAGCGAAGAGAAATATAATCACACCCAACCCGGGTACTACTCACATACAGGATTCTGGGTGATTCTTTGGTCATCGTTTGAGAAAGAATGTAGGGTGGTGCAAGGCCCCTAGGCATCACAGAGACCCAGAGCTACTGCTCCCCTCAGAATTCAGCATCCTAGGCTTTCCAGATAATGTTTAAGAGGAGAGAGCGTTAGATTCAGAGTCGGCAATACTGGTATCTTGTTTCATGTCTGCCCCTTTTACCTGTGGAACCTCAGACAGGTATGTCACTTCTCAGTTTTCTTATTTGGACAACAGAGACAATAATTCCCATCTCACATAAATATTGTCGATACCACCTGGGCCGGGAACTGATTCAAGAAGCCACAAATAAAATTTCATGTCTCAATACCCTTACCCCCACCTACCTCTGAAGGTATCTGAGTTGAGTATCTGCAGTAACTGGCTGAAAGCTCTTTTTATGTGGCCACTTTCTTTTGGGAAGCGGGGAGGAGGTTGTGGCCTGGAATGGGGGCCAGAGGAGCAGAAAAACAAAGTTCAAAGGCCTAGAACTTAATGGTGATTTGGATTGTGGCAGATCTGTAAGTTCTACCCGGGAACTACACGTTGGCTGTATCATGTAGTACCATTCCAAAGTAGCGGATTGTCTTTGATGTGAGCAGTACCTCCTGTAAGTTAGGAGGAACACTGTGTACCTGAGTCACAGCTCTGGCCACCTAAGCCGATCCAAGTCTAGAATTTTATCTAATGCATCTGATCTACTCAAAGGTGGGGAGTGAAGGGTAGTTTGTACATCTATTTGCCTTGGACTTGCTTTGTGCTAATAAGGTCCCACCCTTGTCTGTATTGATTCTTTTTTGCTAATTCAGGCATAACACCATCTCCCACCAAATGCCCTGGGAGTCGTATGTGGATAAAAAAAAAGACTGCACAGGAAAGACTTTAGGAAAGACAGATGACCACCCAGTAAATGAGGGAAAGGAAGTGATGGAATCTATCATGAAGATCTTGTCAGGGGCTTGCAAGTGGAGGGGTGGGATCTGCTCACCAAATATCAGAGAGGGGATTATATTGGGCACTTGTAGCCATAATTTGGAGCTGATTAGACAAAAAAGAAGAGTCAAGTGGGCAAGGGCCAGGGCTCCCAAGGAGCAGACCTCCTTCTTTCAAACTCTGTCTCCAGGAATATTTCCTACATTGACTAGAGACATCCATATACAAGTGATTTCCCCCGGGATGTGTTGGGTGCATTGAGCAGTGGGGTTTCAGGGACTTGGCTGAGAAGGGTGGACTGTATAGAGACCAAAGGCAGACTTTAGGGACCTGGCTTCAAATGTGTGGGAGCAAACTGAAGGGAACTTCGATGGGGACTGCAAATGGTGCCAAACCTAAAGTCACTGAATATGGATTCCCAAGTCCTTGCTTTCCGTGTTAGGAGAACGATATTCCCTAAGGGCAATCACAGCCCTGCCCTGTGTCTGGCGCCGATATTAGGGGCCCATAGGGGTCTGTTTGAGGAGCCCAGTCGCTGAGAGTGCCAAGGAGCTTCCTGCCAGGATTCTTACCACTCTTAGTTCTGCATCATGCAGATGGCTATGCAAAAAAGCTGTGTAGAATTTAGGAAAAGAGCAGGCTCTTGCTGTCACTATCTGTATATTTTATATACATAGTGTGTATTCACACACATATATAAACACACACATTTTTACACACATATATATAAACACCCCTAATGTATACACACACACACAAAGACGGACATGGATTTATGTACAGATACATACACATTATCATGTATGTGTACATATTATATGATTATATATATACATATACACACATATATTACACCTATAAATAATACTTGCTCATGTATTTTTGATTCATAAGGTGCGTATGTTTTCTTCTACAGCTGTAGGTTTGTGTTGTTGGTGTCTGCTCTCATAGTCTCCATTCCTGAGCTCTCCATATATCCTAGAAATATACTCCACATGCATTTGCATTTTTAAATTGATATTGTTTTGCCTAGAGACACAGAGACCAACTGAGACCACTGAAGCCAAATTAAGGGAGTCCTTATTACCGGCCAGGACAGCACAGAATTAACACAGAACTCTAAATGTGCGTCCCGAGTCCAAGGGCTTAGGGCTTTTTATAATGAGCAAGCAGGCAAGCGGGCAGCGCAGAAGCAGAATTGAGCGGTTATTGCAAAAAGGCTACAAAGTGATAAAGAGAGCAGTAGGTAGGACAACATTCGCTATTTTCAAGGCACAGATTTAGGGATGTAGGGAAGTTTCAAGGGAATAGTCATTATCTCAAGGACCAAGTATGCAAACTGTCATAAACAACCATTAGCAGGGGACATTAACCCTTGTCTCTTGTCTCTTACTTGTTTTTTTCCTTGCCCCTGAGGATAGTCACGTAGCCCTCCGAGTGCAGGCCCGGAAGGTAAACTCTGGGTTAAGATGGAAAGACTGAGGCTAAATTCATGTGCAACAATATATAATTGACATATGACATTGTATCAGTTTCAGGTATGCAGAATAATGATTCAAAATTGATATACTGAAATGATCATCACAATAAAATCTAGCTAGCATTCATCACCACACAATCACACATTTGTTTTCCTTGTGATGAGAGCTTTTAAGATCTAGTCTCTTAGTAACTTTTCAATATACTCTACAGTACAGGGTTGTTGTTTTTTTTTAAAGTTTTATTTCTGAGAAAGAGAGAGAGAGACAGTGTGAGCAGGGGAGCGTCAGAGAGAGAGGGAGACACAGAATCCAAAGCAGGCTCCAGGCTCTGAGCTGGTTGTCAGCACAGAGCCCGACGCAGGGCTCGTAGGGCTCGAACCCAAGAACCGTGAGATCATGACCTGAGCCAAAGTCAGACGCTTAACTGACTAAGCCAGCCAGGTGTCCTCACGATACTGTTAACTACAGTCACCATGTTGTACAGTACATCTCTAGGACTTACTCATTTTATAACTAAAAATTTTACCTTTTGAACACATTTTGTTCATACCCTACCTCCCACCTCTGGCAACCACCAAATTGTTCTTTGTAGGTATGAGTTTCAGCTGTCTTTGTTTTCTACTCACATATAAGTGAGATCATACAGTGTTTGCATTTTTTAAATTTTTTAATGTTTTATTTATTTCTGAGAGAGAGAGAGAGACAGCGTGAGCAGGGGAGGGTCAGAGAGAGAGGGAGACACAGAATCTGAAACAGGCTCCAGGCTCTGAGCTGGCTGTCAGCACAGAGCCCGATGTGAGGCTCAAACCTACGAACCATGAGATCATGACCTGAGACAAAGTCAGATGCTTAACTGACTGAGCCACCCAGGCGCACCAGTGTTTGCATTTTTAAAAGGATCCAACCTCCAAAGAAAAAAATGGCTGCTGGTGGCATCACTTAGGAATCCTTTTTGGATAGGGAGGTCTGTACAATTGACCTCAGAGTAGAGGGTGAGGGTTGAGTGTTTTGGGCTAAAACTATCCCACTCAGAAAATGTCGAAAGAGGACATCGTTTGTGGAGATCTTCCCACAGCCACTAGGATGAACAAGTAGAGAAGAGGAGGCAGGTGAGAAAGGAAAGGCTGAGAGGCTCCCCCTAAGGGAGTAGGTAGTGGAGCCTGTCAACAGGAAGAAATAATTTAAGTTGAAGGACAAGGTAGAGTAATTGAGTCTCAACCTCATAGAACGGGAAAATGTCCCTGATGCAGACTTCACCCCCTCCCTCCATTAAACCAGAACAAATTCCCCACATTGTCTGTTCTTTAAGAGACTAGAGATAGTTCATTTGAAATGGCTATTTTGGGTTCCTATATCCACTCCTGGCTCTGCCACCAATCCACGTGGAGTCAGTGGATCTGCTTGTATAAGCATGCAAGTCCCACTGGCTCCTGGACCAAAAGGTTTCTCTTCTAAGAGTCCAGTTCCAGGGCTGGGTCTTAAGACCCAGTATAAACTAAGAGGTAAGAGTCCTTGCTTGTGTGGGGCTTGCTATGTGTGGTTGGGAAGCAAGACTGGAGAGAAGACAAATGTACTACATTGAGTACCCGCTGTGTGCCAGGTAGTATGAAGGTGCTTATAGATGTCATCTTATTTCATCCACACAGTGGAGGTGCCAAGAAATAATGAGTAAACGAAGTCTATAGAGGTCTTAGGATTGTCCCAGTGTTACGAAGCTGGCAAATATTGGAATCAGGTTTCAACTTCTTGTCTGCCTTAGCACAAGCACAAAACCTATGAACACACCTCTGCTACTCAAATTTTTATAGACAATAGAGGGCTGATTCCCCCACAACATCTCCTGATTTATACTGTGGTGCCTTACAACATTTGAAGAAATTGACACTCATCCTCTGTTGAGTTCAACATACGTAGACATGTTTAATTACAAAACTTACTCCTCCTCTCTCTGTTTGTCTCTCCGTGTGTGTGTGCATCTGTAGAGGTAAACAGGTATGTATGTGTGCATTTATTTACTTCTACTTGAAATGCCTACTTAACTCTTACATCCATAAGTTCCATCTCTCTTATATTAGTCTAAAAAATAAAGATTTATGGTTGAAAATGCTCAACATAATATACTGTCTAGATAATCAGTAATTAGAACAAGGCAAATGCTTGGCAATAGATAATTTTTTAAAAATTCTTTTAGGGGCGCCTGGGTGGCTTAGTCAGTTAAGCGTCCGACTTTCGCTTGGGTCATGATCTCGCGGTTCGTGGGTTCGAGCCCCGCGTCGGGCTCTGTGCTGACTGCCAGCTCAGAGCCTGGAGCCTGTTTCAGTCTGTGACTCCCTCTCTCTCTGACCCTCCCCTGCTCACGCTGTCTCTCTCTCTCTCTCTCTCTCTCTCTCCTAGAAATAAAAAAAAAATAAAATAAAAAAAATAAATAAATTTACTAAATTATACTAAATGCAATAAATTATTGCATTATGCATAAAATTTTTTTTTTTTAATTTTGGGAAAGAGACAGCACAAGCAAGGGGAGAGGCAGTGAGAGAGACAGAGGGAGAGAGAGAGAGAGAGGGAGGGAGAGNCCCAGGCGCCGCAACAACAGATATTTATTCTAAGTGAGACATGTGTACTTATGGAAAACCATACTGGTAAATTATTCCTGATTAGATGAGGATGGGAAAAGATGGGTAACAAAAGGTCAGTGATCCCAAATGTGAGAAAACAATAGATAATTTATGTTAAATATGCAAAAAATAGAATGGTAATACAAAGAGGCACAGGTTAATTCTCTGCAGTTAGATTATGACAATTTTTTCAATTATATCTTTCTCCTTTTTACTGCAAATTATCTTCTAATTAGAAAGTAAGAAGAATTGTTTGCAAAGGAGAGAGTAAATCGTGTAGGAGGAGGGGTCATCTACAGAAGCCCAAGTCCCAGAGAACAGGCCATGGTCAGGGGCAGACATACGGGAGGAGGGGAAAGGTTCCTTGTTTGGCCAGCGGAGGCAGGGAGGAGCCCGGGACAACCACCCAGCTCTCCAGGGAAGTCTCTCCCAGACTGCGAGCCCTCTACTCTGGCCAGAGGCATGCCAACCCAGGCTCTGCTGCCCCTCCTGCTCCTCTCTGTGCTGCTGCTACAGGCCCAGGGAGGGCACCGTAAACTGAACGGGATGCAGAGTAGGTGATGGACTAAGGGGGTGGGGAGGGAAGGGGGCCAGGAGGGGCTGTGTGCCTTCTGGGGAGGACCTGAATCTTAAATCACATCCTGCTCTGACCACAGCACTGTGAAGACTCTGGGTCCCCCCAAAACTATAACCCTCTGGCCCCTTTACTCAACACTGGGAATGATGATGGGGGTGGAGGGGGAAACTTTGTCTTTCGATTCTCCATTCCAAATACCCAGACACAAATGGTACATATAGTAGTAAAAGGTACTGAGGGCTGAGAATCACTTGAGGAAACCAAACAACTATTCTTGGATTTCTGCGTATATGTGACATGTAAACATCCTGAAATATTGATGGGAGGAGGTACAGAATGAAAGCAAGTTTTGGGGTGTACAGGGTCAAGTCAGAGTTCTCATCAGAGGGACCAGGATGGTGGCAGTGGAAGGGAAATAGTGAAAGTGGTATTTTCTGGGAAGCGAGAGGGGTCCTGGACACAGTGACCGGCACAGGAGAGAGGGGGCAAAGTGGCAAGTCATCTCCCAATCTGGACCCTGCAAATCCTGGGGAGTGAGAGGGTCTGCAGGATGTCTCAGACTTTGCTGAGTTCTTAGAGGTTAGACTCTATGGGGGTGACTTCACCAAGGCCATGACTTACAAGGGAGACAGGTCCTTGGCTCCAGGGAATGGAGAGGCCAAGGAAGGCCAGGCATTGAGATCCGTTGGCTAAATTTGAGGGATATAGGATTTAAGATACTACCAGGATTGGGTAAAGGGCAGAAAGTGAGTTCCTTGAAAAGCTTAAGAGCTTCATAAGTGGGACCTGGGTACTGGGGTCCTTGGAGGGGCTTTAAGCTTGAGACATGTGCTCCCTAGGGGTCTGGTTCCACTGACCCTGCTCCTGCTCTGTTTCAGAGACAGAGCTCTTCAATGAAGTCAAGGTTTGTGAAAAACACACCAACATATATATGTGCAGACGTCCATGTGAATATCACCAAGATTGTCAAGCAAATAACATATGCTGTTCAACCTTCTGTGGAAATATTTGCATGAGCCTCTAGGGAGTGGGTGGGGGGGCTGTTTTGTGCATCCTGCTCCCCCACCCCTCTAGGCAGACCAAGACACCAGGACCTCAGATCCCCGGCACCAGGGTGTCTAGAGGAATGCACCCTCCCTCCTGTCTGAACTGCTTGTTCCTGTCAAATAAACCAGAACAAATGTCCACAGACCTGCCTACTTTACTCCTTGTGCCTGTAATCATTGAGGATCCGGTGCAGACTCCAGAATGTCCCATTCTCTGAGTCCAGGGCTCTGATATACTTGTCATACTTCCTATTTTCTCTCCCATTGGCCCCTGCTCCCCTGCCAAGGCCCTGAGGCCCAGCTTTATTGTTGATCTGCTCACTGAAGCAGTACTGCCAGGGGAGAAACTGCTCATGTGCGGTATCTCCCAGTGCGAACCAGAACACTCCTCAGCCAGGAGTCAGAAGCGCCAAGTTAAAAATGAGGTAGGTGAGGCTATACTTTGGGGCACAGAGTAGGAGGCACCCAAGGAGACCTCTTAAATTTAATCTACCTCCATTCTGTTCTCATTCTTCTTGTGAGGTTCAGACTACTGTCCTTACAATGAAGAAGGTCAATCCCAGGGAGGTTAAGTGACATGTTCAAGGCCAAGAGTGAGAGAGGTCAAGTTGTGGCTAGAGGAGGCTGTTTGTCTGCACCTCCTGTTTCCTCGCTGCTCCTCCATTACGGTGAGACCATGGGTGTGGAAGTGAGTGCCTACACTATCATCTCCCACCCCATCCTCCATCAATATGGCCCCTTTTGTGAGGGGGCATGGAATGGAGTGCCAGGACCTGAGACTCCAGCGCCTTCCATCAAATGAGTGGTCCCCACCTTTCCCCACCCCCCCTCCTATGGTCTCATTCTCTCTCATTTTTAATCCAGTGAGAAGCCAAGTGATAGGAAACAGGTTGTTTATGGTGATGCTACCAAGAATTAATTGGCCACTAAGTGTCGCCCGTGGTCTCATGATGAATCAGTGGACTTTAGTCACTGTGGTATAGACTCCTGACTACTCTGTGCAAGCACAGCTCCTCTGAGGTAGTCCTTGGACTAACCCAGGGACTAGGTCACATGTCCCCAAAGGAGAAACAGAGTCAAGTGTGAAGAACTCAGGCGGGCTGGCAGGGCTTGCTGGAGGCAGGGGTGCAGTGTTACACTCCAGGGCAGCACTTCCTGCTGGGCATCAGTGAGGACTGTCCGGAGTGGAAACCTGCTTCTCTCAAGCCAGGGTCTCTGGCCACCTCAGAAGCGTCCCAGGGCTCCTGGTATTGGAGGAGCTTCTCCACCTATCCTGGGAGCTAGGACCAGGAGCCCAGAGGAAGGAGAGCGTGACCAACCAGCAGCACAGACATCATCAGATGTAGGTGGGCGGTAAGGGCGTGCTGTGTGGGAGCATGTACGTGGTGCTTCCTCGGACAGCCTGACTCTGCAAGCAGCACTCTGCCGGTGCTTGGCCATGACCCCCAACACCCTGGGAGAGACTAGTAAGAGAGGCAAAGTCACCTGCCAGGGCCCACATAGGGAATGACCTCCCACGTCCATGACCAGTGCTCCCTCCCGTGTGGGTACAGTATGCTGCCAGCTGACCTATTCCTTGCCACCAGTGTGCGCACCCCGGACTATGAATTCTACTGGAAGCTGCTGGTCTTCTCCATTGTGATAACTGGTGTCCTGGCCCGTGTTCCCCAGAGCTCTCTGGGCACTCCACTCCTACTCAGTGGACTGAGAGGCCACACCTAGGCTGCTTTGGCTGGGAGGCGTGCTTGCCTGGCCAGCACCGCGAGTTCTGTGCTGTGGAACAACTGTGTGCCCCTGTGGCAGGTCGAGCGGAGGAGTGGGGACCCTTGGAAGACCTTGACTCTCATGGAAGCGGAGGAGGGAGCAGATGTAAATTGTGCAATGACCTGGATCTCCAGAAGGCCAGGTTCCAGCCTGAGAGGAATCATTGATCAGGCTGGTCTGTCTGTGAGAAACACATGGCCTCAAGGTTATCATGGCTTGTGCATTACCTGTTCTCTTCTCATGCTCCAAACATGCTCCTTCTCTATGTCAGTGCAGATGGAAGGACTCTAGAAGTATCTTCCCCATCTCATATATCATGTTTTTGCCCACTCCTGACTCATTTTCATCCTTTGGCTGCCCCCAGTGCTCACAAATGGGTCCATACTGATGCCTTCACTCCCAAAGTATGTCCCACCTGTGCCTCTTCTAGTTGTATGTTTCATAACAAACCCAGGGTCCCTAATTAAGAAGTTATAGGAAGTTATCTGGAATGCAAGGGTTGGGTTTAGGTGCTGAGTGCAATACCTACCACCAAGAAATGCACATGGGTCTAAATATAATTAGAATGGGCACAAAATACAAATTCAAGAAAGGCTCTATCCTAAGGAAGGTGTTCCTAACCCTAAAATGATACCATTAAAATGGCATTCTCTAGAAACATACCCATCAATTTGTGTAGTGTCTGTCCAGTGTTCTAGCTTGGGAAGAATTAAGTTCCTGAAAATCATTAGCGAGTGGGTGTGAGAAGGTGAAGAAATAAGTGAGGACATCAAGCATCTGATTTTTGAGGCTCTTCTGGGTCACTATGGTGGTCCCTTTTTACATGGATTCAGGTATGTATGTTAGTATGTTTGTACATATGTATGTATGTATTGAGTAGGCTTCATACCCATTACAGAGCTCAACACAAGACTCGAACTCACAACCCTGAGATCAAGACTGGAGCTGAGATCAAGAATCAGACACTCAACAGACTGAGCCACATAGGCATCTCTAGGTTTTCTTTTGTTGATGAAATGTGTCCTCTAATTATAATTTTTAATATTGATAACCCTTGTTTGGTTTTAAGAATTCCAATTATATTCATTTATTTAGATTTTCTTTGTCCATCTTCCTAATTAATCATTTTCTCTTATTGTTTTTATTTTTTGCATTTTATTTGGGATCTCTTGTGTTCTTTCATCCTTTTTTCTCAATGCCTCTTAGAGTCAGTTGAATTTATTCTGTCTTCAGCATCTTGTAACAATCTGTATTTCTTTTTTTTTTTTAATTTTGTTAATGTTTTATTATTATTTGTTTCTGCTTCCTCACTACTGGTCACCCTCATTCAGAAGCTGTGACCTGGAATAGAAGTCACACAATGTCCTACTATCTCTGTACCTAGGCTGACATTCAGGACAAAATAAATCAAGACACAAACATGGCGGGGGGGGGGCTCCACTTTTCTTCCTTCACTTTCTTTAAGTTCCCCCAAAGGGTCACCATTCACTTATTCATCCCTCCTTAACCATGACCCCAATTATAGACTCCTTAGTCTGACCTCCCCATTGGGCCTTTGTCTCAAGTAGGCCCAGAAGACCCAGCCTCCCCCTGTCTGCTGAATTGGCAAACCTCTTGGGAGAAATTGCTTAACAGTGGGTAACCCCTGAATTACAGAAAAAATCCCTTTTCTCATTAACCAGGGCCAGGGGTGTTGTTAAGTTTGGAAATGGATGTTCCCTAAAAGTTCCCTGACTTTTAACCACTTGACTTTTCTCTTCCAGAGAACCCTTCAAATCCATGATGAAGCCTAGGCTCTAGCTGCCCCACCACTGGTGTGGGCCAGAGGATGCCTATGTAGTCTAAGAAGAGTGCTACCTGGCTCCCTGCTGGGTTATTCCCTTGCCCTGGCTGAGGACCATTCTATTCTCCCCTTGATCTGTCTATCCTGAGAAGACT